>NW_026988413.1:42005000-42012500 GCF_030222135.1 Aotus nancymaae | reverse complement strand
CCACTAGAGTACAAGAGTTATCATTATTTAAATTCTAGTTTCTTTCAGAAGTTTTAAATCACAGTCAAGTTTTCAAAATCAGAATTTAGCTAATATTTTGAGGTAAACGTATATGGTTTCTTGTTACATATGTTTTCTTAATATTTAACACTTTTTTGTGTGTATCTGCATAGAAATATTTAATGTTTGATACTGATGATTGATAAATGATTAAGGAAGCATTTAAGAATATTTGTTTTTAATTTGATGGTTTACATTTCTTAAAGTGTCATATTCAGAACTCTTAGAATTTAATGCATGTATTTGATTAAATAAATTGGACACTGGAATGAATCAGATAGTAGACATAAAGTGTCTTTCAGGGTCACTAATAATTTTGTTTAAGAAAAGTTGATGAACTAAATTGTTGGAAATGTTTTACATGTACTGTTATTTACTCTTAGTTTTCTGGGAAGTCATTTTTTTTCATCCATTTGTTTTGAGTAAATAGTAAGACTCCTCCACCAAAATGAGAATTAATATTAAGGCATTAGGATTATAAGACAGAGTGTCTGATTGTGTAGATTGCAGAGTGTGGTTCAAAGTAGAGGCTATTTTTATCTTCTTTACAATCCTTGACATATATAGACAGATCGATCTATCTTTCTCTCTATAAATATATATATAATACACATCTTCATATGCACACATATATACATGGGAATGTGGAGTGGAAAAGAGGTAGGGAGCATAAGAAACAGGGAGGGAGAAGAGATGAGACAGAAGACCATAGAGAAAAGTTGAGTAAGCAACAAGGACCAATAGTGTCCCTGGTGGTGGCTGAGATAACACAATTAACTGTACTTGCCCAGGTCAAGTTTCAAACTTTTGAACATTGCAGCGAATGTGGATTAGGATACGCGCAGGTTTTTGTTATCACTCTGGCATGTAACTATCTCACATGATACAGTTTTATACCAATAGAACCTATAACTCTGTGAGGAAGAAATAAAAACAACAAGTCTAGCATTCAGTACTACCCTATCATAAAGTAAGGAGGTCTAATTGAGCTATGTCTTTATATCCTGCTATTTGTACAAATAAAAGACTACATCTTGATGCAAAATAAACACAAAAGCACTGTTGTGACTATAACAGGGAGTCATATACTAATTTATATAATAAGTGGTTGTGCACGCTTTATTCAAGATTATGGCTGCAAGAAATGGCATGAATTGCTGGGTGTGTTTAATGCTGGATTATAGCAATTTGAAACATGTCAAACACATGGCTAATGCCTCATGCTTCACTCATTCTTGCGTAAACCTGCATAGCCACCATCCATTATACCCTTGGTAACAACACAATTCTGCAAGTAAATATTGTTACACTAAGTAACCTTTCAATTCAAGTTGTTTAGGAAGAGAAAATGCAATCTTGTGCAGTCAGTTCCAGTGTCAGTTTAATGTTTCAAAAGGGAAGTGGTGTAGAGAATAAGTATCTGTATAGTGACTTGCTTAAAAAAGAAGAAAGAAAAAGGAAGGGAAAGAAA
This sequence comes from Aotus nancymaae, assembly GCF_030222135.1. NCBI lineage: Eukaryota > Metazoa > Chordata > Mammalia > Primates > Aotidae > Aotus > Aotus nancymaae. The sequence continues at coordinate 42,010,969 of NW_026988413.1, read as the reverse complement.
ACTTAATGCAGGGGAGAAAAGTAGAACTGTATTGTTTGAGTGCAAGATCTGAAGACTTATTTTCTGATGTGGCTGAAAAGTTGTATACGATGAAAGACCTAAAGGTTTAACTTACAGTTCAGACAAACATTAAAACAGGGACTCCCAGATTCATCTTCCCCTTTAATGATCTGGAATTTATTTTCACTGATTTTTGTAAAATGTTTGTGATGGGATTGAGAAGAATGAATAATTTAGTTCGGTATGTTTGGGATCACAAGCACATCCACTCTGAAGGAATATGCTGAATTTCTTATTATTTAAAATATACTTAAAAGGTAAACAGGACTTCACACTGTACTGGAAATATTTCCTATAGTGGAAAATAAGTGGAAGTGTTACCAAGAAAAACTTAGTAAATGCTAGAAATAATCTACATTGTCCTTGAAAAATTCTTCCTTTATAGTGGACATCCAAGCTTTTTTCTTTAAGTGAAATGTACAGTATAATCATCTAATTACAAAATCACCCTTCTTTTTTCATATAACTGCTGGATCAGATACTCCTTTTTTGTAGAGCAAAAAGTGCTATCACTGCTATAGTTTTCTTAAGCATTAAACTCTTAGATGATTGAACTTAAAATGTAAATCACAATTTATACTGTAGGGTTTTATAAAGTCAAAAATTCCACAAGGGATAATAATAAAATCCTTTAGTTAACAGGAATTATAAGTTTTGTAGGTCTTTCTTCGTAATTGTAATAAAGATTTAGACACATGCCTCTTTGCTTGTTGATTATTCTTAATTATTTGATGGCCTTGATTATAACACAGTAATACATGTAAAATTATTTAATTCATCCAATTGGTCCTCAGATTTACTCCCCAAAGGTTAGTAGTAAATGCTGCACCTGTCTGCTACATTTGAAAATATAGTGCTTTATTTTTATTCCTTGTGTTGCTAACTCTTTCCAGAAGCAATAAATATTTCAAATAATTTAGGTGATGAAATAAAAGCACACATATATACATGTATTCCAGATATGTTGTCAAAAGTAAAATTTAAATGCAATATGTAGAAGTTATGCCTATCTGTTTCTACAGTTCTAGAGGATTGAAATTATAATTTTCATATAACTAGTAAAGGCAATCAGACCTTTTCTCTGAATATTTTAAACATTGTGCATGTAAAATTTATGCCTAATTTGAATACTTATTAGCTGCCTAATCTCAGAAAAGACTGTTAGCTTTGTTTTTTTCTTATAAAATCCATCACTGTGTATCAGTTTTAATTTATATGATTTTTTTCTTTGTTAATGTTCAGTAAGATGTTTAGCAAAATCTATATAGTTTATAAACACATTTGGCTCAAAAGTTGTTTACTGTAATTACAGCAATTACTTTCTTTATAATCATGTTTTCCATTGTATTTTTTAAATTGTCAAAACAACTTCAAGTTGTATATGTAGTTTTTGTTACACTAACTTGCTTTGCTAGTCCAGCTATTGACGTTTTTTCCTAAATCAGTATGTCTTTTTTTTTCCAATGGATTTCTTAAGAGTAGGAGAAATAATTTAACAATTTAGGCTTTGATGAAAATATCTGTTAAAACTATTATAAACATTAATTTTAACAATTTTAATATTGGCATTCTAAAATGTCTTTTGGCTGTGTCTGTGATTGTTTTTGTATCTAGTGTTTATTTGTGTGCATCACATTTTAAAAGATAACTGGAGTAAACATTTATCCATGATAGGAAGAGAGAGTAAGCTTGCATTTGCTTTATAATAAATGGATTTCAAAATTTTAAATGGACAAAGTGTTAAAATATGATCGTTTAAAATATTGAAATCATATAAAAAATTAGAATGAGTGATAAGTTTAATGTCCTTTACTTTAGGTTAAGTCCACTGTCTAGCTGGTATTACTGTTAAAGTCACAGCACAGCCAGGTTGTTTCTGAAATTCTGTCCGTAGAAGTAAAACAGAGAAGTGCATCCATTAGGTTATGGCATAGGATTCAGAGGTCTTTGAGAGCCAAAACTGATCATTCTAAACCACAGATTCAGGATGTACTGTGAAATTCTGGTTTGTAAGAGCACATTGGTTCTTTATTTACTGCAAGGATTTCCACTGATCTTGGCAGGACATCTCATTGCTATCCTGAAAGTACAGTATATTTATGCAGTGAAAATGATAAAACATTTATTACTGTAGAGAAGGTAATATGCATAATTTATGCTGTTTTTAGCACAATCATTAGTGATATTCTTGATAGATTTTATTTCCAGCTTTCATATCTTATACATGCCTGGAAAATTAATTTTATATCTTTCATTTATTTGCCTATGTTAAAATTGAGTTTTAAGTCATCTTCAAGTGAACAGTTTGATTGCTGCTCATGCATAAGCTTAATTACTTCCCAGGAAGGACAGTATTAAATGTTTTAAATGTCAGAAAAATAAATGAATATGAGCTGTTTGATTAAAAAAATAGGCAATATCTGACGTGTTTGCAGCAGGAGCTTTTTCTTAAAATGCCTCCAAGGCAAAATTTTATTTAGTCACAAAAAAAGAAACCCATTATACTATTTATCATTGGTTGATACCATATGATTTGTAACACCCTTACAAAATTTTAATTTTGTATGATTAGCTGTGCATCATTAAACAACAGCCTTGCATAAGATGTGCTGTAAAATTTTGACAGAATCAAGATAGTGAATATTTAAAATAAGGCTGTATAGTCATCCATGGTTGTCAAAGGTAGATAATAGGAAACAGAACAGAGGGTGCAATCGTGCCTTCTTTTAAGCTGGTTTTATAGGTAGTTTTTAAAATGTGGTCATTCATAAATGCTATTGACCATGCTATATGCATGGTATGTTACTTTGGCTGTTAAATGTAACCACACAAAAATTTCTTATAGAAACCATAATTTCAATGATTAGCATCTGGATGAAAGCTGAATTTGTATTGCTTTCCTTGGTAAATGACTATTCAAGGCTCCCCCCCCGCCCCAGTCCCCTTCTAAAGATGCTGTCTCTGTAATTGGCAGAGAGGGACATCTTGATAATGGAAGTGTGAAGGTGTAACGTGTGTTAATTGATACTTCTTAATCACTTTTAGGTATTAAGTCATGATGCAGGAATCTGCGACAGAGACAATAAGCAACAGTTCAATGAATCAAAATGGAATGAGCACTCTAAGCAGCCAATTAGATGCTGGCAGCAGAGATGGAAGATCAAGTGGTGACACCAGCTCTGAAGTAAGCACAGTAGAACTGCTGCATCTGCAACAACAGCAGGTAAGTTTTGTTTTCCTCAGTGCTTCCTTAAAACAAATAAGCTTGTTTTTTTGAATATGAAAAATGTATTCATAGCAAATTGAGCATGTTGTGTTAAGCTAAAAGATGCTAAGAATTTATTGTTATTTGGAACATGATTGAAGGATGAGTAAAGCTAAGATTTTCATATTAGTTACGTCATACCAGTACCAGAGTACCCTTCAGGTGTCAGGATATTAATTAAACTCATAGGATGATTTTTGGAAGATCTGTAAAGCTTTGTAACAAATATTTTATAGCTTATAGTTTACTATCTTACATTGTGCTGCAGAACGTGATACTTAGTTTTCCACCAGAGGGCCACATTACTTGATACTTGCTTATACAATGAATTTCTTCAAGTCTGAGCTAAGGTGAAAAGGACCACAAGGACTTTTCACAAGACAGATGCCTGCCTGTGATAGCTGAAAATATTAGCTACTAATTAGTTGAAATCTTCTGAGAGATTGTAAATCATGTAAACACTACGATCTGTTGCTTTTCTTGAAATTCATTCCAAGATACTTTGAATATAGATCTTTCAATAACATTAAAGAGCACTTTTTTGTGTTCTCCTAGTGTCTCATAAAATACAATATTCTCTTTCTATCTGGAAAAGTAAAAAACTACAAAATAAAGATACACTTTTAAGTAGTCTGTTATTCATTTTATAAGATAGAATCATTTTTGCTGATTTTGTAAAAAAAAAAAAAACAACTTTTCAACCAAAAAACAGCCACTTCATTCTTCACTGACTCAAGTCTGTAGAAACAGTGACAGAGAAAAGGAAGCTTTGTAAGCATATACTTATATTAGGCCAGAATGAGTACACTTGTTTGAAAAGAAGTTTATATTTGTTTTAAAATAAACATTGTTTCTTTGGAACTCTGGATTTCACTCAAACTAAACACCTAAAAATCATTAAATTACATCCATTAAAATAATGGATTATTACTGCAACTGTTTCAAATTATGTGAAATAATTCACATTTTAAGGTGGTATATAATAAGAAAGTAAGCATCTCAAAAGTTAAAGCAAATGCCCACACTAGAGTAAAATTTAATAGAAACATTATTTTAAACAATACAGCATTTAAAAAGTTATGTGGATTGAATAATGTCTTAACCTTTAGGCACTGTTTTCAAGAATAATCTTTTATAAGAGCTACATATACTTTTGAATGGTTTATCTATTATTTTAGAATTGTCATTTTCTTCGCAGACAATAACTATTAGGAAAACAATTTATATTTTGTTTTAACAATCATAGGAATTAAATGCCTACCACAGTCCCAGGATTAGTTTATTTTACAGATAACTTTAATAAATGCAGTTTTCAGGATAGCCCTTTTCTGCCTTTAGTGTATTTGCAGGAAATATCGCACCAGTGGAATGCTACAATATTTCTACTAACTCCCCTAAGTAAGAGTTCTAAACATTTTTAGCCAGATTCAATTTTGCCTGAAAATCCAGTGGATTGCATGTATAAAGGCAAGTAAAAATAATAATTGAAAATGAACATTGCAGTTGCATATCAATAGACGATAGGTTATGAAAAATGCCAAGAAATGTTTATTTTCATAGCTCCAATTAGATCTTAAATAAACAAAAAATGAGTAAAATCATAGCTATAGATTTTAGTACTCTGGAGGCATTTTGATTAGGTCTGTAAGGTATGTTTATAACCTGAGTTTGAAGTTTACTTTTTTCTATGCAGTTCATTATGTAAACCATAAACAAGAATAAATATGAAAGTTATGACCTTCAGATGACTTAGAAACTTTAGTCATGTATTGTATGTCTCTAGAGTGCCTCCTAAAAGTGATTTAACACAATGGGTATAGTGGGGGCCTACATAGCTACTTTAGGAAGTATCTACAGAAATATGTGTAGTAATTTATTAACTAAACATGTAAAAACCTTTGTAAATGCCCCTTCCCTTGGTTATGTATTAACTATATTGGTATGGTTAGATACCTAAGGTTATTGAATTTTTTGTTCTTTCATGAATGTATTTTAGAATGGGCCTTTAAGTTCATTAAGGGTTAACATATCTTTTCAATAAAATTGATGTAGTTTTTTTTAATTCCAACATTTGCTATATTTCAAAACTAAAAACCATAAAAGATATTTATTAAAACATATTTCACAAGAAGTGAAAAATGAAATAATTATATAAATTTACCTCTGCGTGTTGTTATTTAGATGTAAAGTTTTGCACAAAGAGTTAAATTACTTCTTGTACATATAATGGGCTAATAATTGTTGGCCAAGATCTCTTGTTTAGAAATATGATTTAAGAGGCAGTGAGTGACGTAAACAAAGTAAAATTTTGTTTGCCATGAACTTCTGGTAAAAATGGTCTGTTTTAAGAACATAATGTTTATCTTAATTTTTATGGCTTTTGTATTTATAGAGGTAAGTAGTTTGACTTAAAGTAGACATGTATTTAGCATGAAGGGTTGTATTTAGCATGTTTAGAATGCATTGCAACAACTACTTAATGATAAATGGATTGGTGAAGTTAAAAATGATTGATAAACTATAGCATTTATTCCTACCATTTAATTCATTAATATTGGAATATTTCTGAAAGCTAGAACATCTTTAAATTTTAAAGTTTGTAATATAAAAGTATTCTCTACTATCTTAAATTTACTGAAAAATC